>NW_026779472.1:602500-627500 GCF_030144855.1 Hypanus sabinus
GGACTGACAAGAACAAAAATTTTTAACAATTGCTTACAAGAAAAACAAAGGTATAAATTTTATAACATATACAATACACAACACCAGCATATAACAGCTTATAACTCACAATACAGTAGGTGTTACAATTGAAAAAAAACCCACTCCATATAAAAAATTACATTTTACATTCAACATCGAGATAGACAATCAGCAACCACATTATCTTTACCTTTAATATGAGTAATCACAATATTGTACTCTTGTAACATCAAACTCCAATTTAATAATCTTCTGTTTTTGTTTTTCATCTTACTCAGAAAAAACTAACGGATTATGATCAGTGTAAACAATAAGTGGTTTCTGAGTTGTACTAACATATACCTCAAAATATTTCAAAGCTAAAACAAGAGATAACAATTCTTTCTCTATTGTCGAATAATTTCTTTGATGCTTATTAAATTTCTTAGAAAAGTAAGCTATTGGATGATCAACCTCATCACCCTCATTCCTTTGCATTAATACTGCTCCTGCAGCCTCATCACTAGCATCCACAGACAATGAAAAACGTTTTCCAAAGTCAGGTGCCTTAAGCACAGGTTGTTGACATATCATTGTTTTCAATTTTTCAAATGCTTCTTGACAAGGCACCGTCCATACAAACTTCTCATTCTTCCGCAGAAGGTTAGTTAATGGAAGGGCAACATTAGCAAAATTCTTACAAAATTTCCGATAATATCCTACCATTCCCAAAAACCTTTCTGAGAGTTTTTTTCCCCGTTGGAGTGGGAATCTCTAAAATTCCCTGAACTTTTGCCTGAACAGGAGCTACCTTACCTTGACCCACAACATAACCAAGGTAAGTCACAGTGGCATGTCCAAATTCACTCTTAGCTAAATTAATAGTTAAGTTAGCTTTTGAAAGCCTTTCAAACAATTTCTCCATCGCAATAATATGTGCTTCCCAAGTATCATTTCCTGTTACTAAATCATCAATATAAGCATCAGTATCTTTCAATCCCTGAATCACAAAGTTAATCATCCTCTGGAAAATACCTGGGGCATTCTTCATCCCAAATGGAAGAACATTATACTCACATAACCCAGGTGGAGTTACAAATGCAGAAATCTCTCTACCTCTGTCCGTTAATGGAACACACCAATACCCTTTCAATAAATCAATCTTTGTAAGGAACTTTGCCTTTCCAACTTTATCTACACAATCATCTACTCGAGGAATTGGATATGCATCTATTTCCGTTACAGCATTCACCTTCCTATAATCCGTACAAAACCTAATACTACCATCTGGCTTTGGCACCATAACACATGGCGAACTCCAATTCGAGTTAGAATGTCTAATGATATTATTCTCTAACATATATTCAATTTCTTTCTCAGCAAGTTCACATTTTTCCATGTTCATCCTATATGGATGTTGTTTAATAGGTTTGGCATCCCCAACATCTGCATCATGTGAAGCTATAGTAGTCCTTCTCGGAACATCTGGAAACAACTCCCTATATTTAAAAATCAACTCCTTCATCTGTTGTCTCTGCTCTAACTGTATATGTGCTAATTTTTCATCAATATTTTCCAGAATGGTTGAATTTGGTAACCTAACAGAAACAATGTTGGATTTAGAATGAAAGTCAGATGAATCATCTATCATGTTCCTAGTTAAATCAAACTCATTCTCACTAACCACAACAGTCACAGTATCAGATTGTTTCTCAAAATATGGTTTCAACATATTTATATGGCAAAGTTGTGTTGACCTTCTACGATCTGGAATTTTTACCACGTAATCCACATCATTGATTTTAGACACAATTTCATAAGGACCATGAAATCTAGCTTGTAAAGGATTTGTCTGAACTGGGAAAAGAACCAACACCTTATCTCCAGGCTTAAACATCCTCATCCTAGCGTCTTTATCATACCAAGTCTTCATTTTCTCCTGAGCCAACTTTAAATTTTCCTTAGCTAAGGTACAAGCTTTATGTAACCTGTCCTTAAATTTCAACACATAGTCCAACAAATTAGTGTGTACTTCCTTATTAATCCACTGTTCTTTCAACAAAGCTAAAAGTCCTCTAACTCTATGCCCAAACACAAGTTCAAATGGACTAAAACCTAAAGATTCCTGTACCGATTCCCTTACTGCAAATAAAAGTAAGTTTATACCCTCATTCCAGTCACTTTCATTTTCCACACAAAATGTCCTAATCATATTCTTGAGGGTAGAATGAAACCTCTCCAAGGCACCCTGCGGTTCTGGATGGTATGCAGACGAAGTGATTTGCTTAGATCCCAATTTATAAACTATCTGTTGAAACAATCCAGACATAAAATTACTGCCTTGATCAGTTTGTATCTCCTTAGGTAATCCAAAATAAATAAAAAAAATATATAAGGGCCCTTGTCACAGTCTTAGCTTTTATATTCCTAAGTGGTACTGCCTCTGGAAACCTAGAAGAAGTACACATGATAGTCAACAAATACTGATAACCAGTTTTTGTCTTTGGTAATGGACCAACACAATCTACAATAACTTTAGAAAATGGTTCACCAAATGCTGGGATAGGTTGTAATGGAGCTACTGGTGTAACCTGATTTGGTTTACCCACAATTTGACAAGTATGGCACGTTTTACAAAACATCGCCACATCTTTTCTTAGACCAGGCCAGTAAAAATGTTTTAAAATCTTGTCCACAGTTTTCCTTACCCCTTGATGTCCACCTAAAGGCACACTATGAGCTAAAGTCAAAATCTCATTTCGATAAGCTTTTGGAACAACTACCTGGTAAACAACATTCCAATCCTCACTTGCAGGAATTGTAGGCGATCTCCACTTCCTCATCAACACTCCTTTTTCCAAGTAATATCCGACTGGCACCTTATCAATTTCACTATCTAGTAAAACCTGCTCTCTTAATTTTATAATCTCAGAGTCTCTATTCTGCTCTGCTATCATCTCCTTCCGAGACAAAGATAAATCTTTATAGTCAGACTTACTCCCAGAATCTTGTTCAAACAACGAAGATAAGAAAGTCTCTGACACATCCTCAAAAATCGAATCCTGAGTTGAACAGTCCTGAATAACAACCTCATTCTGCGCATCAATCCTTTTAGCCATAGCTCTAGTCACAACACAGGAAGAGTCTGTGTTAGAATTCAACTCTGGTTCCTCTGCCTCCATTGTCAAATGTACTTCAGGTAAAACTTGTCCACCTGCCAAGTCATTACCTAACAATAAAGAAATACCCTTCACAGGTAAGCTATGCTGTAATCCTACTTTAAAAAATCCAGTAACTAACCCCGACTTTAAATTTACTTTATGTATATGTACAGGCATAAAATCACTTCCAACACCTCTTATGTAATTTACCTCACCAGTATCAGACTCTTCATCAAACTTCAACACACTGTCTAACATCAGTGATTGAGAAGCACCAGTATCCCTAAGGATTTTTATTGGCATCAAAGTAGATCCTTCCTTCAAGGGTACAAACCCTTCAGTTACAAAATGATCATATCCCTTTCCATCTTGGTCAGACTCTAACAAAGCCTCATTTGTTTTTATCAAACCCTGTAACTTTACAGGTGCTTCAGTATGTTGCACACAAGCATCTGGAACTGCTTCCTTCTCTTTCTTTTTCAATTTGAAACAGTTAGCTATTATATGGCCAGGCTTCTTACAATAGTTACAAGTAAGACCAAACTGTCTTTCCTTCACAGGCTTTCCTTTCTCATCAACTTTCTCATTAACCTCCAATGTAATTTCAAATTTACCCGGAGTCTCCATGTTATTTTTCCTCTTAAAAATTCTGCCCTGAGGAAATTTGTTCTTATGGATCAAAACATACTCATCAGCTAATCTAGCACAGTCCTGCAATTTATCAGCATCCTTCTCATTTAAGTAGGTCCTTACTTCTACAGGAATGCTTCTTTTAAATTCCTCCATTTAAATCAGCTCTCTCAATGTATCATAGTCCCCATTTACATTTTTAGAAGAAACCCATCTCTCAAAACGCTTAGCTTTATCATAGGCAAATTCCACATAAGTTTTTTCAAACTTCTGAATCTTTCCCTATATGTTTCTGGGACTAACTCATATGCGTTTAAAATATGACTCTTTACAATATCATAATCAAGAGCTTGCGCAACTGTTAAAGCTGTGTAAACTTGTTGTGCTTTGCCTTTAATTACACTCTGTAACAACACTGACCATTTATCTTTCGGCCACTCTGACATCCGAGCAATAGTTTCAAAATGTTGAAAATACCTTTCCACTTCTGTTTCACTAAATGGAGGGACCAATTTAATTTCTTGACCAGCAACAAACGTTTTTTTAGAACCAGAAGACTGATTTCCAGACTTTAATTCCTCCATTGCATATGCAAATTCTCTCTGCTTTTGTTCCATCTCCAATTTACACCTCTCCAATTTAATTTGTTCGATTTGCAACTGCATCTCCAGATTACTTATTTGAAACGACTCTAAAACCGATTCATCAAAAACACCCGAATCCACATAGTGTGACGCGATTTTCCTCTGTATTACAGCCTTAGAAGTAGTCTGCAAAATACCTTTAAGTCGCAATCTACTAGCTATCTCAAACACCTCAGTTTTTTTCGCCTTCGCCAACACCTCCGCAGCTGGCGAAGCCAGAAACTTATCAATATTCATTGCTGCCGAATACCACAACAAGCCAAACAAAAGAACCGAGTAATCCCCGTTTCCAAAACACCGATATAAAAGTCAGCAAGCATTTACACACAAATGATTCAATCCAGACGCAGCCCCCATATTTAATGTTACGTATTCAGGCAACAATAAATATATGAGTTCGGCAAGGGTTTCTTATAACAAACAACACGTTTATTAAACACAGAAAACAAACCGCCCAAAAGTAAACAAACACTACCGTAACCGGAAACAGCTGCTGAGCGGCTGTTCAAACAGTTCGTAAAGTGATATTCCAAAACAGTTCTTTAAAGTGGTATTGCCAAAAGTTCAATATGCTCACAGTCCATTTAAAAGGAGAGACTTTACAGGACGATTTAGGTTCTCTTTCACGTCGCTTGCTTCGATCCCCGACGTCGAACTTCCCACGAAGAATTCACGAAACAGAACGGCTTAAAGGCACTGACCTTTCCTTCTCCACTGCCTTCAATCCTTTCTGGTTACCCAGGGATTAACACGAAGATAGTCAACGAAATCCTTCCGAATAAGGATCAAACAAAGGTCGCCCCCGTTTCACCGTAGAAAGTGATTCTCCTCGATCTTTAACTTCCAACTTCGAATCTTCACTCTCCTCTATTCACCTCGAACTAACAGAATCATAAAGAACCTGCTGGCAATAACCTTTAAAACTTTAGGCATTAAATAAAAACTTCATCCTTCAACTAAACTGCGTCATCACTTCAAACACGCAGTGGCATGAAATCAACCTGGCAAATCCAGCCACGAACTGCCCCTCCCCACAGGGTGGGGTCTACCTTTTATAACATGTAAAAAAAACCCGTCACATGATCTGTACTGGCGGGAAAATGCCGTCACCACCATCACAAGACCATCACCTCAAGTCCAGTACAGCTTCAACCCCAGTCACATGACAAGGGCTCCACTGTCATGTGTCACGAGTACTTAACAGAGCACATTAGTGTTCCCGATAGTGGACAGATACTCAAAATATCCTGCCGAGAAATTTATTCAGGCCGAAGGGTGCACCGTGCTAGGTCGGGTCTCTGAGGGAAAGGCGGGACAACATTGTAACCAGATGCCGAGTGGCTCCGGTAATGGTTTAATTCTGCAGCGCAGCTCCTTTAGACAACCCACGTCAGTGGATCCGTGGACTCAGTTTAATTAAATCAGGCCCAGGTATTTACAAACAGGCAATATTATGCGACTGTGATAGGTTCCGCAGGGAGAAGTGAAACACAGGAGCACGGGTACAATCTGATCTGAAACACAATGACTGAAATTCAGTCTCTGGAAGGGTCTCTTCACGTCACACCGTCCCGGAGTGCTGCCCGTTCCCAAGACTGGGACAACTCTGGTAGCGGTGCCACTGAAAGTCTGCTCGTCTCTCCTTCCTGGAGAGCTGCCTCTCCCCAACGCTGGGACACCATGGACAAGGTGCCCTTAAAACTTCCCAGTCACAACTTTCCGGCAGATTCCCGGCTCCCAACGGTGTATCATTAAAGGACCATGTATTCACTCCGGTCAATAACTCATTAACAGTCAACACCACAATGTATAACATTCCTAGTCTCACATTCCCGGAGAGCTGCCTGTCCCCAGCATTGGTATCACTCTGCACAAAATTCCATCAAACGTTCGAGTCGATCCCGAGAGTTGGAGGAGAGACAGGGGTTTAGTTCAGTTTATCATTAAATCTGATAAATCAGAATATTGGAGAGTCCGGACCGATATCACTGACGGGTATTACTGCCCCCAGCATCAAGGGGGTAGCTTGTAAAATGACCCACACTGCCTCACACCGGTTTACAGACAGAAGTACCAAACGCGAATAGCTGTGCTCACTCACCAGGAACTCCAATGAGGACAATGAACACGTTCAATATTTTATTGACGGGCTGGAACCTGTCCAACAATGCAGGCATTTTCTCCGGCGAGTGATCTGGCCCGAATATCTCTCTGAATGAAATGTCGAGGCTGCACATACCTGGGGTTTTTAATGCCTTTTTGCGACCCCACGGGGACAGGTTTCGACAGATTTAAAAATAAACATTTAAAAACAATTATTTACAATCGAATTGCGTCAGCCAAGTTCAATCTCTGGTTGCAACACTGTGATTAATTTAGTGAATTAATTGTGAAACTGTCAACGATGGAAATTGTGATGTGACTAAGGGTTTGTAAATATCGATTGGCATTCCTTCAACAAAGAGGATACAGTATTGTTTCACAAACCATCAGACCCAACTCTCCACCTCACCTTGCGTCACTGCGAATGTTGTTCATTGGCTGAGCAGACAGACTGATAGTAAAGCGGCCTCTCCACTCTAATTCTCCACCAAATGTAATGACAGCTCATCTCACTGTAACCTCATCTCCCACTCCCGATAAAAGAAACCATCCTCAGCTTCTTCGAGATCAGTGTACCAAACTTTGTCCTGGGTCGTAAACATGTCTACGTTCATCACCACTGAGAGAAATGTTTGCTCTGAGAAAAGATACGTCTGCCTTTTGTTTATCCTACATAGAAAAGAGAAAGGTAAAGAACGAGAATAGACACTTCGGCCCACAATGACTGTGCCAACCATAACGTCATATAAAACGGAACCAAGCTAATAACACTTGATCAGCCCACTACACTCCCTGTCTGCCCACGTGTCAACACTCGCAACAGTAATTCTGGGTTTGTAGGACCTAAATTCTCAGAAGCTTTTTGACCATCTGTGTGGATTTGTTGGAATCACCAAAAGTGACTGAACCTTCAAAGCTATCTCATCAATTGCAAAGTTCTTTCACTGTAAATCTGTACTTCAAATGGACCGTTTGTCAGTCACAACATCCTGAATTGTAACATTGTAGCTTTTGAAATGTATTAAATCAGCTGCTGCTGCCATTGTCAACAGGATTAAAGCCCCTTGACGTAATTTAAGTTTGAGAGTTTCGGCAAAGTGTCTGTCCAGGAAAATGTCTATTTGTGGTGATGATTAAACACTTTCATATCCACCAAGCTGCAAAGTGTCTTCAGTGACTCTCTCACAATCAGAATATTTAGGGCTCTTTCAGGACCTACCCCTAAACCTAATGCGTGGCCACCAAACTCAGCCGTGTGAGGGAATGACTGTGTGTAGAAGACCACGACGGAGAGCTGGAGGGACGGATCAGAAAGTGTACTTGTGTATGTGAGCTCTCCACAGCACTGTATCGGTCCCTAAACTAATCACACTGCCCCCTCTTTCTCCAGAGCACTCTCAGTCCCTCGACTAATCACACTGCCCCCTCTTTCTCCAGAGCACTTAATCAGCCTCTAAACTAATCTCAACGCCCCCTCATATTCGCAACCCTATATAGGTCCCTAAACTACTCCGACTGCCCCGCTCTGTCTGTCGACGTCACCATATACGTCATAAACTCATCCCACTGTCCCCTCGCTCTCCACAGCACTGTATCGATCCTCAAACTGGTCCCATTGCTCTGCACCATCTTCAACGCTCCGAGTCGATCGACACTGTCTGTACCGACAGCCCAGAGCCAATTCCCAAAATAATCCATCGGCAACACTCTTTCGGCACAGGTGGAGAGACAAAGAGAAAACTGCGGACGATGGGCAGAGTGGCGTCGGGGAGAAAGAGGGTGGGGGTGAAGGGAGAAAATAGTGAGACAGATAGGAGGAATGAGAGCGAAAGAGAGAGAGAGAGAGAGAGAGAGAGAGAGAGAGGAGGGAGAGATGTGAGAGATAGAACAGCGGAGTGATAGAGAAGGGGAGAGAGAAGTGGGAGAGAGAGGGGAGAGACAGAGGGAGCGGAAAGAGAGAGAGAGAGAGGAGAGACGGAGAGACAGGGTGGGGGATGAAAGGGCAGAGAAAAATCGATCTAAGAAGAGAGGGTGGATGGAAAGAAAGCGAAAGGGAGAGTTGCTGGAGTAAGAGAGAGAGAAAGGGTGATAGAGGGAGAGTAGAACCAGCAGGCTCGAGAGAGGGGGAACGAGATAGGAGAGAGTGGGGGTAAAGGATAGGGGAGGGGAGGTGAGGGAGCGATTAGATGATGGAGAATGAGGGAGGAAGGTGTAAAATAGGAAGGAAGTGCCAGCGATAGTGCGGTATTGGATACTGAGAGGAGGGAGGAAGATGCGAGGGAGAGACTTGGGAAAGGAGAGAAAGCGGGGAGAAGAGGGAGGACAGAGGGGGTAGATGGGGGAGAGAGAAGGACGGAGTGAGGTAACGTTGGATAAGGATGAGATAAAGGTTGTATGTAGTGGTGGAGGGAGAGAGTGAGGTAAGGACATCAGTAAGGGAGGTTGGGCTGCTGAGAGGTGTGGAGAGCTGGGAGAAAAGCAGAAAAGGGTGAGATGAAGGAGAGGAGCGAATGGTAGTGTGAGCGAGGCGAAAAGGAGAAATAGACAAATGAGGCATGAGGCAAGGGTGGGAAGAGAGAGGGGAGAGTTAGAGGGTGAGATGCTGACCTGGGACTGATATTGATGGACGTGTCGGGAGGGGAGATGCGTGGGGGGAGGTTGCTCTGATCTGCAAAAGCAGGTGGGAGAGAGAGAGAGAGAGAGAGAGAGAGAGAGAGAGAGAGAGAGAGAGAGAGAGAGAGAGAGAGAGAGAGAGAGAGAGAGAGAGAGAGAGAGAGAGAGAGAGAGAGAGAGAGAGAGAGAGAGAGAGAGAGAGAGAGAGAGAGAGAGAGAGAGGGGGGGGGGGAGAGAGAGAGGTGCAAGGAGTAAGGAAAGACTCAGACTCCACGATTATTCGATTATTTAGTGGGGACTCTCGCTTTATTGCCAGAGAGTCCTTGTGCTTCGGACAGTGAGTTGCTTCGCGTTGCCGATCAGCCATGTCTCCGACGGTCGCTTCCTACCTCATGTCTAACCACTTGTTTCTGTCTCTACGCGGGAATCTGCCTTTTACACCTCTGCAGTGTTCAGTCGTTGCCCCGCTCACCGTGACCGACTCTGCCGTTCCTCCGTACCTGGCTGAAATCCTGCCAGCGACCACCATGACACGACCTGCATTTCACCCATCACCCAGAAATCTGCCCGTGTCTAAAATACACGCAACCTCCGCCTGTACACTTGTTCGCTAATGCAAATATCGAATCAGGTGGTATAAGGTGGTAGCACCATAACGCATACAAGGTTAGGAGGTTTCGTTCTTGTTGAGACCAAACTTCAGAAAAATGAAGAAATGCAATTTCACTAAGTTTGACCGTAGAATGATTTGTGCTGACTGAAGGTGTGGTTTGAGAATCTCTGAAACGAATAATCTCCTGGGATTGTGACGCATGACAGTAACTCAAACTAACAAATGTGTAACGGCGGTGCGCAGAAGAGCATCTCTGAACTCACAGACGGTCGGCAGGTTCAAAAGGTGAATTTAATGTCGGGGAAATGGATACAATATACATCCTGAAATTCTCTTTCTTCGGGAATATCCACGAAAACAGAGACGTGCACAGAAGAATGAGTGACAGATAACACGTAACAACAGCAAAGGCCCCGCCCATCCCCAGCTCCCCTCTCCCACGCACAAGTGGCAGCAAAGCGACGAATTGCCCTCCCCACTAGCAAATGGAAGCATCAGCCCCTCCCACCGAGCGCTCCAGCCTGCAGCAAAGCATCAATACAGAGACAGATTTGCAGTATCCCGAAGACTACTCGTTCACCCGGTATTCAATATACCACAAGCAGTCTCTCCCTAATAAGGGAAAAAGAGGTGTCCCGGTTTCACAGTGACAGGGTAGAGATAACAAACAACTGGCAGTTTCACGATGTTAAAGGTCTATTCCTTCGCATTTTCCGAGCTCTGTGCTCGGAGTGCAGGCACCAAAAGGTCGCAGCTCTCCGTCCTCACAACCCCCGGCAGCCAACCAGCTGCTCCCGATGTCCCGTGTTCTCCCGTGACTTTTCAGTCAGGGGCGAGGGCTCAGAATAAGCACGTCCCCAGAGCCTGGAAATCCCGGAGCCGTGAAGGCACTCGTCGGGATATCAAAAGCGGCCGGTCGTGAAACTTTGATAGTCGGTCCCGTACCCGCAAAGTACGAATGTCTTCAAAACAACCCCCACACCCCGGAAAGGTAGAAAATGAGATATCGACGATAGAAATAAAGCTGCTTCCGAAGATGCAAGCAAAGGAGTCGCTGTTCAGCTTCATCTAAACTTCGCCCACCTATTTCACACGTCGAACCTTGGGGTAGATGGGCGACAGTAGCAGAAAACATCACCAGCTACCACTCCTGTACCCAATAAAGTGGCCACTGAAGGTATATTTAAAGAAATTCCCTGTACTGTTTCTCTGGGAAGAGGTTCCTCAGATTCACTACCTTATGAGTAAAGCACGTCCTCCTCATCACCGTCCTAATGCAATGTCCCAAATATCCCAGCACAGACCCCTGTGAAATTCCACGAATTACAGTCCTCCAGCTCGAATAAGACCCTTCCACCTCTGCACCCTGTGTGCCATGGACAAGTCGGTTCCGCAGTAAACAGCCAATTCTCTTAGTTACCTGAATTTCTTTTTTTTTCCTTTCTTATATAGAGATACTGGCCATTCATCCGGGATCTGGCTTATGCCTGGAGGACACGAACATGCCGGTCAAAACCGCAGCAATCCTGTCCCTTGCCTCCTTCAATAACCTGGGGAACATCCCATCAGGTCCTGGTTTCCTT
Source organism: Hypanus sabinus (assembly GCF_030144855.1). Lineage (NCBI taxonomy): Eukaryota > Metazoa > Chordata > Chondrichthyes > Myliobatiformes > Dasyatidae > Hypanus > Hypanus sabinus. The sequence goes on from NW_026779472.1 coordinate 613,848, forward strand.
CACATTAATACTCATAGGAGGCCAAACATTTCTCCAGCCTGATCTCTGAACACTGTAACGTGTTTATACACTGAGCACTGATCTCCTGGGCCTCCATGTCCTTTCCCTTGGTAAATACTGAAGCAAAGTACTCATGAAGTGACTCACGGACATTCTCCGCAGACAAGCAAATGCTCCCCCTTTATCTCTCAGTGATCCCACCCTCTCCAGAGTTATCCTCTTGTTCTCTATGTACGAATGAAAAGCCTTGGGATTCTCCTGAATCCTACTTTCCAAGGACATTTTATGGACATTTTTTGCTTTCCTAATACCACTCCTTCTTCTTTACAGGCTTCTTTATACTCTTCATGTGCATCGTTTGATCCTGAAGCTTTACCTTCTCTTCCTTTTACATCTTCACTGCATTCATCACCTCTCTGGACATCCAAGGTTTTACTATCTTTCCATCCCCGTCCTTCAGCTTAACGGGGACACACCATTCCTGTAGTCGATGTTATTGCTCTTCCTATATTCTCCGTGTGTCTGATGTGGAGTTGCCTGAGAAAAGACCTTCCCAAAAGAACTCTTCTCAGTTAATGCTTAATGCGTTCTACTCCAATTTGAAACCATTCCGGAAGCATCATTCTAAACCTTACCTGTAGCTGTCGTGAGAGTTAGTGAAATGTGTTCACTAATCTCTAACTGCTCCCCGACTGAAAGGTCAGTCACCTGGCCAGGCTCGTTACCCAACACCAGGTCCAGTTGGACCGCCCACATATTCATTCAATAAACTATCCTGCATACACTGAACAAATTCAGCTCTATCTGAAGCATTTGCACGCCGAAGGTCCCAGTTCATATCTCCCAGTAGTAAATGGGACATCGACGGGCAGAGAGGGAGATAGATTCTGGAAAGCTGGAATAATAAGAGTGTTTTGGTGCGAGATTTTAATTTCCCAATTATTGATTGGCATCTCTCTGGAGCAAGGGGGATAGGTGGTGTGTAGTTTGTCAGCTGAGTTCAGGAAGGTTTCCTGAAACAAGATATTCATAAGCCTGCAAGAGGAGAGGCTGTACTTAGTCTGGTATTGGGGAACAAACCCGGTCAGGTGTCAGGTCTCTCAGAGGGAGAGCATTTTGGAGATAGTGATCACAATTCTATCTCCTTTACCATAGGAATAGAGAATAGAGAATAGAGAAATAGGAACTGATAAGTTGGCAAAGCGTTTAATTGGAGTGAGGGGAAATATGAGGATATCAGGCAGAAACCTGGAAGCATAAATTAGGAACCGATGTTCTCAGGGAAACGGAAGGCAGAAATGTGAAAAATGTTCAGGCGATATTATCGTGGATATCTACATAGGTAAGTTCCAATGAGACAGGGAAAGGATGACAGGGTACAGGAACCGTGGTGTAGTAAGGAAGTTAAAAATCTAGTCAAGAAGAAAAGAAAAGCTTCCGAAAGGGTCGAAAAGCTACGTAATAAAAAAGATCATGATGATTTTCAGTCAAGCAGGAAGGAGCTTAAGAACGTAATTATTAGAGCTGGAAGGGGCCAAGAGAGCAGAAATAAAGGAAAACACAAGGCATTCTATAAGTATGTGAAGAGCAAGAGGACAGGGCGTGAGAGAACAGGACCAGTCAAATGTGATAGTGAAAAACTGTGTATGCAACCGGAGTTTACAGCTGAGGTACTTAATAAATACTTTGCTTCAGTATTCACTACTGAAAAGGATCTTGGCAAATGGTTAATCATTAGAATTTTGCTCAGGACCGACCAGTTTTTTTTAGGGGGAGGTCTTACGTCCCCGTATGTTTCTTGTGAATGTCACATGACGATGATTTAATTGAGTATCTGGTGAGCGTGATGTAATGGTCTTGTGATTGTGTAGTGAAGTATTTTCCCGCCAGTGAGAGGTCACATCATGCAATTTTCCCGCCAGTGTGAGGTCATGTGATGGCCGGTTTCCAACAGGTATAAAACGGGGAAAGCCTGCTGCGACGCAGGATTTTTTGTTGGGACGTCGTTTAAGTCGTCCGTTACTCCGTTATGCTGTGTCCTTGGTTTCATGACGCTGTTTTGTTTTAAACTGCAGTTTTGATTCTTACTGTAAGGTACATTGTCGTTGTGCCTGCAGTATTGAAAATTACTGCCAGTTATGGTGATGTAGCTTCGATTTAATTTTAAAGTCTAAGGATTGGAGAGTGAAGATTTACCGAGGAATGGAAACCCGAAAGAGCGAGTAAAGTTGGTGTCGTCGTCGGTATTACAGGATCGACCATATTTAATCCTCGTTCGGAAGGTAGTAACCTGCATCCGAGATAGTCCCTGCATTGTGAAAGCAGAAAGGGTTGGACGCAGCCTTTCGCCAAGTGATTAGGTCAGTTTCTTTAAGCCGGTTATATTTCCTTCGTCATAAATCGTTCGAGCAAGGCATATTTCGGCTGGGATCAGCAGTACCGTCACCTGGTCCAGGAATTCGTTACTTCAGGAAAGTCTCTCTTAATTGACTGTGTAAATCTATGGACTTTCGCTCTTACCACATTTAAGAACTGTGTTCACATTTATCGCTTTAGGAACTGTTCGAGTTTTCGTATAGCAGTTAACTTCCGGTTACATTAGTCATTTGCTTACTTCTCATCTTTATTGAGAAGTGTTTAATAAATGTTTTATTGGTTTATAATAAACCTATCTCAATTGTATTTTCATTGCTGCTGTATCGTCACAATTGGGTCTGATTTGAAAAGGGAAAAGCCCGATTCCTTTGCTTGATTGGTTTGTGGATGTTGTTCAGCAACAATGAATATTGACGACTTTCTGTTATCGCCAGACACGAAGTTATTAGCGAAAGCGAAAAAGAGTGATGTACCTGAGATTGCTAGCAGGTTGGAAATTAAAGGTATTTCGAAGACTACAATAAAGTCTGTAATTCAGAGAAAAATCGCCTCACACTATATAGAGTCGGGTGATTTTGATGAAGCGGTTTCAGATATATTTCTTCAGATGCAGTTACTAATCGAACAAATGAAGACAGAAGGATGTAAAGCTGACATGGAGCGATGTAGGTTAGAAGCTTAAAATAAAAAGAGAAAATTTGAACTTGTGATGACGGAATTAAGGCCCGGTGATCAGGCTTCTGGTTCAAGGAAAACGCTTGTTGTGAGTCAGGAAATTAAATTTGTTCCTCCATTTAGTGAAACTGAATTAGAGAAATATTTTTGAACATTCTGACATTCAAACAATCTGAAGCTGTTGCTCTGATTACAGAGTGGTTGAAGGAGAAATGGCCAGTGATGTTACAAAGTGTAATAAAGGGTAAAGCACAACTGGTTTATGCAGCTTTAATTGCTGAGCAAGCACCTGATTATGATATTTAGAAGCAGCTATACTGCAGGCGTATAAACTGTTTCTGGAAGCATTTAGAGAAATATTCAGAAATTTGAAAAAGATCTGTGGAAAATAAAACTGATGTGGAATTTGCTTACGAACAAGCTGTGTCAAAGAAAGTCAAAGTAAACCAGAAATTAATTCAGAAGTTAGTGAGAAAGGTCAGGATGAACGAAAATATGTGAAGGAAAGACAGTGTCGTCCCGTTTGTAATTATTGTACGAAACCTGGTCACGTATTATCTAACTGTCTCCGATTGAAAAAGAAAGAGAAGGAAGCGGTCCCAGATGATTGTGTGCAACATACTGAAGCACCCGTAAATTCACAGGGTTCGATAAATACAAATGAAGCTTTGTCAGAGTTTGACTAAGTCAAAAGGGGATATGAGCATTTTATAACTGAGGGATTTGTATCCTTGAAAGGGGGATCCACTCCGGTGCCAGTAAAAATCCTTCGAGACCTGGAGCTTATCCATCACAGACATTAGACAGTGTGCTAAAAAACAGGGTGGGATGTTTTAATGTTGAGAGTGTGGCAGTATAAATCTGCAGAGTCTTCGTTGCTGTCCAGGCAGCTAATTCATTTTTCATTTTTTCCCTGTTTCCGAGTCTTCCGAAAATCTCTCCCTTCCTTTCTATATCTATCCTCGCTCCCTATTCCTCACTTTCTACCCGACCTCTCTTTTTCTTACATATTAAAGTAGGAAAATAACAGGTGCAGGAGCCGTTCACGTGGCTGGTCGAGCCTGCTCGGCCATGCAATAAGATCCCGGTAGATCTGGCCGTGGAAACGGGTACACCCCCCTTTCCTGGGTCTGTGGCCACGTGTCGGAGAGCGCTGGGCTACTCGGTTGCTCTAGCGCTTGTGTTTGCTAATTGTTATCTGAGCTGTGGCCAGTGAGTGCCGGTGCCTTCCATTTAATGGTGTCCAGTGACACGAGTCCGTCACGCCTGTCGCCGTGAGTCTCTCTGCGGCAGGCGGGCAGGCTTCTCCTTTCATTGACGAAGGAAGGTGCTACCGTGTTTCTGCGTTATGCATTGCACCATTGCCTTCATGTACTGTCGACTTTCACACTTTTATAATTTTTTTATATTTTGTGTTTTTCACCTATTGCTTTCCCTCTCGTTTTGCGAGTAGACGGCTGCTTTGCAATCGACGTTACTGCTCGTTTATCGCGGGGGAGGCGAGATTTGGGCTCGATGTTTTTGTTCGGCTGTGTGCGTGGCGAGGCGGTTGGGGCTCGTTGATCGGGATGCCGTTCCTATTTGTGAAATGGGGAGGAGGGTGGGTCACTCAGGACGGCTTCCATCTCCTTTATTCGTCTGACCATTTGGACAGGTGCATGACGGGAAAGAGTGTGTCAGGCAGTTGTGCCGGTACCGGTCTATGATACTCGGCCAGAATGCAGGTCGGCACTGACTGGAGGGGGGAGAAGGTCTGTCTATTTGCGTGTACCTCTGCATCCTTTCCCAAACATTCCTCTCCAGTAACGTACCTACCCTTGACATGAGGTGGGTCTATGTTTTTCAGGAGGATCCATCCTGCTTCTGAATTAACAATAATATTTATTATTGGCTCTTTTGGATCTTACCTGTGGAAAATGTGAACCCAAATATATTGGTCAAATCCTCAGTATATCCATGTCCTCCCTCTCAATAATGTGCAAACAATCCCGTCAAGGCGCTGGAAACATAACCCGCTTGATGCTCTTTAAGATACTTGACACGTCCTCCTTGGTGCCCTTGTACTTAGACAAATTCAGAAGAAGTTTGTATGCCTGCACAGTAGTAAAGGTTTGGACATACACTCTGACAGCCGGGAAAGGACCCCCCAGCACATGTTCAAAGCAACGGAGGTACATTCAAGCCAGTTCCTGTCCCAGCGGAGATGAGTCAAACGCACGGAGTTGTTTTCGAATGATTTATTAGAAACTTAGAAACATAGAAAGATAGACACACAGAAAACCTACAGCACAATACAGGCCCTTCAGCCCACAAAGTTGTGCCGAAAATGTCCCTACCTTAGAATTTCTAGGCTTATATATAGCACTCCAATTTTCTAAGCTCCATGTATCTATCCAAAAGTCTCTTAAAAGACCCTATCGTATCTGCATCAACAACGTTGCCTACAGCCCATTCCACGAATTCACCACTCTCGGAGTGAAAAACATACCCCTGACATCTCTTTTGTACCTACTGCCTAGCACCTTAAACCTGTGCCTTCTTGTGGCAACCATTTCAGCCCTAGGAAAAAGCTTCTGACTATCCACACTATCAATGTCTCTCATAATCTCAAATACCTCTATTAGGTCGCCTCTAATCCTCCGTTGGTCCAAGGAGAAGAAGGCCGAGTTCACTCAACCTATTCTCATAAGGCATGCTCCCCAATCCAGGCAACATCCTTATAAATCTCCTCTGCATCCTTTCTATGGCTTCCACATCCTTCCAGTAGTGAAGCGACCAGAACTGAGCACAGTACTCCAAGTGGAGTGTGACCAGGCTCCTATATAGCCTATATACCTGTAGGCTCCTATATAGCCTATATACCTGTAGGCTCCTAAATTTAATTCAACAATTGATGAAGGCCAATACACTGTACGCCTTCTTAACCACAGATCAACCTGCGCAGCTTGTTTGAGCGTCCTCTGGACTCGGACCCATTATCCATCTGATCCTCCACACTGCCAAGAGTCCTACCATTAATACTATGTTCTGCCATCATACCTGACCAAGCAAAATGAACTACCTCACACTTACCTGGGTTGAACTCCATCTGCCACTTCTCAGCTCAGTTTTGCATCCTATCAATGACCCTCTGCAACCTCTGACAGCCCTCCACACTACCCACAACACCTCCAACCTTTGTGGCATCAGCAAATTTACTATCCTATCCCTCCACTTCCTTATCCAGGTCCTTTATGAAAATCACCAAGAGTAGGGTCCCAGAACAGATCCCTGAGGCACTCCACTGGTCACCGGCCTCCACGCAGAATATGACCCCTCTACAACCAGTCTTTACCTTCCGTGGGCAATCCTGTTCTAGATCCAAACAGCGAAGTTCCTTGGGAACTCATGTCTCCTTACTTTCCAAGTAAGCCTTGTATTGTATGCCTTATCAAACGCCTTCCTGAAATCCATATACACTACATCTACTGCTCTTCCTTCATCAATGTGTTTAGTCACATCCTGAAAAATAATTAATCAGTCTCGTAAGTCCCGTGTTCTGCTTGACAAAGCCGTGCTGACTGTTCCTAGTCATATTATACCTCACTAAATGCCCCCATAAATGCTGCCTCGCAGGATCTTCTTCATCAACTTACCAAACTCTGAGGTAAAACTCACTGGTCAATAATTTCCTGGGCTATCTCTACTCCCTTTCTTGAATAAGGGAACAACATCCGCAACCCTCCAATCCTTCGGAACCTCTCCCGTCCATTTTGATGATGCAAGAATATCGCCAGAGGCTCAGCAATCTCCTTCCTCACCTCCCACTGTAGCCTGGGGTATATCGCATCCGGTCCCGTCGACCTATCCAACTTGATGCTTTCTAAATGCCCCAGCACATTCTGTTTCTTAATCTCTGCATGCTCAAGCTTTTCAGTTTGCTACAAGACATCACTGCAATCATCTAGATCCTTTTCCATAGTGAATACAGAAGTAAAATTTTCATTAAGTACTTTTGCTATTTCCTTCGGTTCCATGCACACTTTCCCACTGTTACACTTGATAGGGCCTATGCTTTCCTATTCTTTCACGTCTAATGCTCATGCTCTTCACATACTTGTAGAATGCCTTGTGGTTTTCCATAATCCTGCCCGCGAAGACCTTATTCTGGACCCTTCTGGCTCTCTTAATTTCCTATTTATTTGTTTGTTTTTAATTTAGTGTCATTTTGTATATTTTCTCCATCTGCTGCTGGGAAAAAATCCACCCATATGACACAGTAACTTCAAACCTGACCCATAATATTTTCATGAGATGTGCGTTGCAAATCTTTCTTTTCATGCTCGTAGTGGTTGGTGTCTGACCAGAATAGCCGTAGTCATGGTGGAGGCAGAGGCGATGGAGGGCATTTGAATCCACATGAATGTGGGGAGAGTGGTGGGATGAGGAACATCTGTGGGCAGAAGGGATTGGTTCAGCTAAGCATTAAATTACCAGTTCATTTGGTTCAGAACAACGCACTGAGCAGAAACACTTTCTGGTTTGGTGAGACCGCGGCTGGAGCACCGTGTGAATCTCTGGTCGCCCGCCTCAGAAAGGACGTAATTAACCGAGACAGGCTCAATAAGGATTCAGGACTTTTGTTACCGGGATCGGAGGCTCGAGTCAGGAGGAGACTGGATAGTGACTATGCGCTGATCCCAAATCTCAGCGTCTTGAAAACTATTTTAGCCTCTCCCTCTAGAAGCCCCAGTGTCATGAAACATTTTCAGTGAAATGTAATGTGGGCCAAATGACACAAGCTGTTTGTAAGAGGAAGTGTTCGACATTATTCACAAACTCCGGCATGGAATTGTGATCGCTTTCCGAAGCGGGCCCCGATAAAGTGCAGGGACTGTAGTACGACTACATTTGGTTTCTTCGTAACGGAATCGAAAGGCTGCGGCTCTGGTTAAACACATCAAACAACTCGCACTCGTTTTATTCACAAAATCCTACGAGCATATACAAACTGTGCACTCATCCAAGAATTCGGGCCCTGGCCACTGCAGTCGGACGGTGCAAATTCTGCCGATTGCAAAACTATGACAATACGGATCACGGCAGGTCATTCGAGATGGACCATCAAACCCCAGCCTGGCCAAGGACAGTTCCCCTCCTCCTGCCAACATCCTCGTTAATCTTGTCGATACTCTTTCACTTTAACTACATTTTGAACTCTTATTCACACGCACATAAGATGGTGCAGGCAGGGTCGATGGAGGATATTCGAAATCACAGGAATATAAGAAAAATGCAGGGATGTGGACCTTGTGGGGGCAGACGGGATTGGTTGAGCTCGGCATGAAATTACCAGTTCAACTGGTTCAGACACGCAGTGATCGGAAAGGCCTGTTCCCCTTCTGTCCCTTTCTGGTTTGGTGAGACAACAGCTGGAGAACCGAGTGAATCTCTGGACGCCCGCCTCAGAAAGGATGTAATTAACCCAGACAGGCGCGGTAAGGATTCAGGTCTTTAGTTACCGGGACGGGAGGACTTGAGTCAGGAGGAGACTGGATCGTGACTGTGCTCTGATCCCAGATAAGACTGTGGTGTAACGATGGTTGTCCCCTCCGTCACAACAAGTCCCACTGTCACGAAACATTTGTGGGGCAAAGTAAACTGAGGCAAATGACGCAAGCTGTTCGTAAGAGGAAATACTCGACATAATTCACAACTTCAGCATAGGATTGTTGTGTTCATTTTACGAGGCGATGCCTGACAATGCCAAAAGTGCAGAGCGACTGGTTTTGGTTTCCGACCTTTGTTATAAACTGAAAAGCACGGACATATTTTACTCGCAAAGTCCTACGAGGCTGCGTTGACTGCGCACTCATCCCAGAATTCGGGCCCACCACTACAACAACACGGTGCACTATGTCCCGATTTCAAAACTACAAAAATGCATCTGAATTGGCCAACTTTCCCATCTCCAGCGCAGCATTGACGGTGGGTAGAAATTACAATCAAGGCAGGTCACTCCTAAATGAGAATAAGGACCCAGGCTGGCAAACTCTATAACACAGTTCTCCCACCCACACTCCACTTCCTTGCATCATCCAGACACACACACACACACACACACACACAGTCCTCCCGGAAATAGCACAAGGTTTGATCAGGCGGTGAATGTGAGTACCTGGGGCCCGGACTGGAGACACTGCTGCCGCCTCCAGACTCCTCTCAGTGCGCGGCTTGAGTAATGAACTGAATCACCGAGGTGACCGGATATTTCACCGCGCTGATCACCTGCTCCCTGAATTTCGACTGAGTGACCGCGTAAATAAATGTGTTGGTGCAGCAGCTGAAATTCTTCAGCAAGGCTCCGACGTAGTGAAATATCCATTCAGAATCACTGAAATATATGAATCTTATTCCTTTGATCTCATAATATATGAAATTTACAACATTCGTCATCCACAGGAGGATGAAGCTGCCGGAGAGGGTGAAGTGCAAAACCACAGACCTCCTCCGGCTCTCCATCTCCGGGTCTCTGCTGTTCTCCCCCTTGCTCTGACCCCTCAGCCCCTTACGGACACGACTGGCCACAACAATGTGTCTGACCGTCAGAGCGTTGAGCAGCAGAATCGCAGCGAAAGGAATGAATGGATTTAAAACTATGTCGAGCCAATCGTATAATATCCATCCGATGTCAATGTAAGTATTGGCAGTGAGTTCACAAAGCCACGGTACACTGTTGATTATCTGCCTGGGTTTCCAGAGGAAGTAGCGGGGAACGCTTCTCAGAAAGGACAGCACGCCGGCTGTTGTGAGAACCACGGCCGCAGTTTTCCCGGTGCAATATTTTGTTTTCAGCTTCTGACAGCAGATGGCGACAAACCGATCAAAAGTGAAGGTGACGGTGAACCAGACCGAACAGTATGTGGCTGTGTGCCTCAGTACCTCCGTAACCTTGCATACAGGGTAAATCCTGAGAAAATTCCACGGCATGTAATCATCTAAGACTTGACGCAAAAGGACCTCTATGATTATGGTCAGCAGATCCCCCGCTGCCATGGCCACCAGGTAGCGAGTGGTGCAGGTAGAGAGGCCGCACTTTCCCCGGGACAGGATCACAATCGCCGCTAAATTCACTGCAGGGAGAGAGCAGAGAACAGACACTGCTCATTATTAAACTCGCTGTCTGGAATGGACACAGTTTGTGTTTTCATCCAGAGATGTAGATATGGTGACCGACTGCTGTTCTCACACTAAACCTGGTCCACATTGCCCCTGACCTGCCTTCTTAATGTGGAAATAAAGCGATATCTTTAATCGTCGGGGTTAAACACGAGCGGCATGAACAGCAACGATCGGTGCTCACCCCGGTTCCAGTCTGCGATTTACAGCTGACGGGGCCGAAACGGTTTTGCGTGGATCAGAGGGGTTGTGGGGGTGTCGGGGGTGGATATTATTAAAACCTTTCCAGATACAAACGAGGTGGAAAAGATACCTCCCATGGTGGGACAGTAATATAGGATCAGCCAGGATGAACGGCGGACTCGATGGGCCACTTGGTCTTTTGGTATCCAAAGGGAGACAACACACACAAAATGCCCGGGGAACTCAGCAACAACAGCCACATTGAATAGACACTCGAAATATCCGGCAAAGGCCTTTCTTCAGGGCAAAACGGGGCAGTAGTTTACGTCGGGCCTCTGAGGGAAATCCGGGACAACACAGTAACCAGATGCCGAGTGGCTCCGTTAATGGATTACCTCTACAGCGCAGCTCATTTCCACAACCCCCGTCACCAGATCTGTGACTCAGGTGCAGGAGATCAGACCGAATAATTGACAAACAGGCAATAGAATGCGACTGAGACAGGTTCCAAAGGGAGAAGTGAAACTTGGGACCGCAGGTTCAATCTGATCAGTAACACAATCTGAGAAATTCAAAATGCAAACCCGACGCAGTCACACCGTCCCAGAGTGCTGCCCGTCCCCAAGACTGGGACAACTCTGGAGACGGTGCCACTGAAAGTCTCCGAGTCTCTCCTTCCTGGAGAGATGTCTGTCCTCATCACTGGGACAACGTGGACAAGGTGCCATTAAATCTTCCCAGTCACACCTTCCCGGAGGATTCCCGGCTCCCAGCACTTGCACAAGAAGGACCATCGGTGACAGGTTCCACAGGGAGAAGTGAAACGCGGAGCAGGGATTCAATCTGATCAGTGACACAGAGATAGTGAAATTCAAAATGCAAACCCTTCCCGGAGCTTTGCCTGCTCCCAGTCCTGGGACAACTCTGGACAGGGTGTCAGTCAAGGAACAAGGATTCACTCGGATTCGTCACTCAGAAACACCCAGCACTGCCAAGTATAACTCTCCCAGTCCCACATTCCTGTCGCCTGCTCTGGTACCACTCTGGATAAAATTCCAACAAATACAACAACAATACTGCAGTCGGTCCCGTGAGTTGGAGAAGAGAGAGAGGTTTAGTCTCGTTTGTCATTAAATAAGAAAAACAATCAGAATGTTGATTTGGCAGACTCCATATCACTGGCGGGTGTTTCTGCACCGATCCCCAAGTGAGAATCCCGTAAACTTCCCATAAACTGGTTCACACCGGTTAACAGGCAGAAATAAAAAACACGAATTGCTCCGCTCACTCACCGGGAACTCCGATAACGACAATGAACACTTTCGATACTTTATAGACAGCCAAGAACCTATCCAACAATGCAGGCATCCTGTCTGGCCGGTGATTTGTCCCCGTGTATCACAAGCGATCTCTCAGAATGAGGTGTTGTGGCAGCGCCTGCCCGGGGTTTAATACCTTGTGCGACTCCCCAGGGACCGAGTTCAACACATTTAAAATGAAAGATGTTTAAATAATTTTCGACCCGATTTCGTCACACAATTGCGACACCACTTTGCATTACTGTGGTTAAGTTAGATAATCAATTATGAAATTACTAACAATGGAAATTATGATGGTATGGCAAATAGCGCCTGGCATTCTCCCGCAAAGTGGATAATTTTCCAAGCACCACCTGTTTCATCTCTGCAACTCAGGTTGTGTCGGTTCGACTCTTGGCCATCGGTTCAGCCCGACTCAGTTTTACAGCAACCATCCACAGATTTCACTCCTGATTATCAGTAACCGTCCTCACATCTCACTACCGATTACCAATAATCATTCCCAGTTTTCACTGCCGGTTACCAGTAACCGTCCTCACATCTCACTCCCGATTACCAATAATCATTCCCAGTTTTCACTGCCGGTTACCAGTAACCGTCCTCACATCTCACTACCGATTACCAATAATTATTCCCAGTTTTCACTGCCGATTACCAGTAACCATTCGCGGATCTCACTACCGATCAGCAGGAACCATTCCTGGTTTTCACTGCTGCAACCATCCTGTGGTGATTTGAAGGGGTGTAAATTGTTAACGGCGTTCTGCCAGCAGAGTGGATATTGTTAACAATGCCATCTGACTCAGCACTCAACCTCAGCTTGTATCGGCCGACCCTTGTCCAACGGCTGAGCAGATTGACTGAGTGTAAAAGCGCCTCTCCACTCTGATTCTGCACCAGTTGCAATCACAGCTCATCTCACTGCGACCTTATCTCCCACAGTGGGCATTGTCAGCTTGTTTTTGTGAAGTGTACCGCACTCAGTCCTGGTTCATCAACATGTCCACGTTGTCCACCAATTCTCTGAAATAAAAAAAAAGTTTCTGCCTTTTATCTTTCCTCCTGCATAGAAGTGAGAACGGTAAATAGAGGAACAGACCCTTCAGCCCATTGTGTCTGCGTGAACCATGTCGCCACACTAAACGGATCTCATCTCCCGGCCCCTGATCCTTCTCCCTACACCCCCTGCCCGTCACAATGGTAACCTCGGGCCTCCGGGTTCTCTCTTCTCAGAAGCTTTTTGACCATCTCTGTGAATTGTTGGAACCAACATAAGCGTCCGAACTATCAAAGGGGTCACATCATTTATAGTGTTCTGCCACTGTAAATATGTCTGACGAATAAAGGTACCATTCGTCAGACACCAAATTATCGAAATGGGTTGTGCGATTGAAGTTGTACTGCATCACCTATTCTGAGTGCTTTTGATAAGGAAAATGCAGGCAGGATTTTTTGTTTCCACTGAGTTTGGGTGCTACAGGAACAGGAGGTCACACGTTTTGGGTAAAAGACGTACAGTTTCCAGGAAACTTGAGGGCAAATTTTTCACTCAGAGCGTGGCGCGGCAGCGGGACGAACTAAAGTTTGGATAAGCACATGGATCAGAGGGGTCTGGTTGGGCTGTGGTCCAGGTGTAGTCCTGAGACTCGGTACGGTGGGAAGGAGCAAAAGCGTCTCTTTCGTTATTGTCGTGTTCTGTGACTCTGAATAACGGGAGCTGGTGGGGAACCGGTTGTTTCTGTTGTCGAGAAGGAAGCGGAGAGCTTTACAACCTTCTTGGTTGGTAGGGATGGAGGTTGAAGTGTTTGGGTACTGCGCAGTCATGCCCAGCAAAGCGATCGTGTCCAGGAATTTTAATTTGTTCAAGAAATCGATACCATGTGAAGGATCATAGATGTGAACGGGATTGCACTGGACCGAGGGAGATAAAATGAAGTCCGAT